>NC_058412.1:60060727-60080883 GCF_002201575.2 Neomonachus schauinslandi
GCCAGAAAGAGAGAGAGGCAGACACTTAACCGACTGAGCCACCCAGGCGCCCCCTGTTTGTACAATTTTTTAAAAAGATTTTATTCATTCGACAGAAAGAGAGAGAGAGAGAGCACAAGCAGGGGGAGCAGCAGGGAGAGGGAGAGGGAGAAGCAGGCTCCCCACACAGACCAGGAAGCCGGATGTGGGGCTCTATCCCAGGACCCTGAGATCTTGACCTGAGCAGGAGGCAGACGCTTAACTGACTGAGCCACCCAGGCGCGCCCCTTGTTTGTACAATTTATTGTTTTTTGTTTTTGTTTTTTTAATATGAATTCAGTGCAGAGGCTCCTGGGTGGCTCAGTCGTTAAGTGTCTGCCTTCAGCTCAGGCCATGATCCCAGAGTCCTGGGATCGAGCCCCGCATCAGGCTCCCTGCTCTGGCGGGAAGCCTGCTTCTCCCTCTCCCACTACCCCCCTGCTTGTGTTCCCTCTCTCGCTCTGTCTCTCTCTGTCAAATAAATAAATAAAATCTTAAAAAAAATAATATGAATTCAGGGCAAAGAAGGGACAAAACAGGTGCCTATTCATTTTTCTGTATCTAGAATAATATGTAAAGTCCTGGATATGCTTTAAGCAATTCAAGAGTCCATTGATTAGATGAGTTTGGCCTGGAGAGCAATTCCAATTCCAAGTATCTGGATTTTCATGGTTTATGTTTGTGGGGTGAGGCCCCTTGTGTCTCTGAGTATTTTCTTGCATTAAAAAACCTGCTAGCTTCATTGGAAGAGCCTTTGCTCTCTGGGCTTAGATGCGTCAAACCAAGCAAGGTAGCAATCAACAGCTTTCCTGGGAGGCGGCTTAACTGCCTAAAGTTAGGGACCTCAGCAACCCCTCCCAACTGTTTCTCCCCTACACATTCGGAAGGGCAGGAGAAGTCTTTAGGCCAATTTAAAAACTTCTTCCCAGAGCTCGGGGGATTAACATATAAACTCAGTGGACAGAGCAGATAGGTTTCCTGCTTCTCTCCAAATTGAAGGCAAGATTAATTACGGTGCTCACCTGCTCCTGAACCGGCCTGGTAATGGATCCTGGCTGTGCGCTCCCCGAAGCCGCTCTTACCCACAGTTCTCTGTGGACTCCCCGGCTTTGATCAGCCCATTCCCTCTCAGCAGGCTAACATGGTAGACACAGGACACAAGTGCTTAGTTTACAATCATGTTAATTTTGCTTTTTGTTTGTCTTTAGCAGTTGGAGATTAATGAGTAAAAAGAGTGTTTAAATTTTCAACTAGCCTTCTTTTAATCTCTTGGCTGCATTGTTGCTGGCAGTTTTATTACTTTGATTTCCTGAATTAATCAGGTATATCGTTTCCTCATCCAGTGTTGGGTATGGTGCGGCAAACGAGAGTCCTACCAGGAACTGCTGGTGCTGCTCTGGATGCCATGAAAGGCTGTTGTGAAAATTCTTTAGGGTCTTTTTCATGATTTGTCATAGCATTTTGTTGCTGAATGCATCCCTGGCATTTTAAATAAATCAGGGACATTTCCAAAGTATTTTTTCAAAGGATGCTGCTATGCTCATTCTTCATAGCTACGGAATCCCAAATTAGCCTTTATCTGTTGGGATGGTGAAAATTAATTCAGATCTTGGAGTAAATTCTTTAGATGAGGCAGTTGCTACTCCCAGCTCCTAATTCTGTCTTCCAAACTGAGGAACACAGACTCCATCCATTCCACTGCAGGTTTTCTTCAGTGTGTGCTTCTGGCATGTACACAGACAAGCTGGGCCTTGATGGTTCTCTCTCAAAGAGGCTTCATATCAAAGAAATCCCCCTCAGGTCTAATACAGTGTAATGCAGTTTTGTATACACAGTGCCATTGAGTATGCGTCATTCCTGGCAGTAAGGGACAAGGATAGCTTTGTTTTTTGTTTTTTTTTTTTTTAAGATTTTATTTATTTATTTGACACAGAGAGAGACAGCGAGAGAGGGAACACAAGCAGGGGGAGTGGGAGAGGGAGAAGCAGGCTTCCCGCTGAGCAGGGAGCCCGATGCGGGGCTTGATCCCAGGACCCTGGGACCATGACCTGAGCCGAAGGCAGTCGCTTAACGACTGAGCCACCCAGGCGCCCCATGGATAGCTTTGCTTTAACATAGTGATGATCTTTCTTTCTTGCTTTTTTTTGGTAAGATTTTATTTTTTATTTAAATTCAATTAATTGGGCGCCTGGGTGGCTCAGTTGGTTAAGCAACTGCCTTCGGCTCAGGTCATGATCCTGGAGTCCCGGGATCGAGTCCCGCATCGGGCTCCCTGCTCAGCAGGGAGTCTGCTTCTCCCTCTCCTGCTCCCCCCTCTTGTGCTCTGTCTCTAAAATAAATAAATAAAATCTTAAAAAAAAATAAATTCAATTAATTAACGTATAGTGTATTATTAGTTTCAGAGGTAGAGTTCAGTGATCCCTCAGTCTTATATAACACCCACTGCTCATCATATCCCATGACCTCCTTAATGTCCATCACCCAGTTACCCCATCCCCCCACTCTCCTCCCCTCCAGCAACCCTCAGTTTGTTTCCTATGATTAACGGTTTGTCTCCCTCTCTGATTTCATCTTGTTTTATTTTTCCCTCCCTTCCCCTATGATCTTCAGTTTTGTTTCTTAAATTCCATATATGAGTGAGAACATATGATGATTGTTTTTCTCTGGTTGACTTATTTCACTTAGCATAATACCCTCCAGTTCCATCCACGTCATTGTAAATGGCAAGATTTCAGTTTTTCAATGGCTGCATAATATTCCATTGTATATATATACCACATCTTTTTTATCCGTTCATCTGTCCACGGACATCTGGGCTCTTTTCATAGTTTGGCTATTGTGGACATTGCTGCTATAAACATTGGGGTGCAGGTACCCCTTCAGATCACTACATTTGTATCTTTGGGGTAAATACCTGGTAGTGTAATTGCTGGGTTACAGGGTGGCTCTATTTTCAACTTTTTGAGGAACCTCCATACTGTTTTCCAGAGTGGCTGCATCAGCTTGCATTCCCACCAACACTGTAAGAGGGTTCACCTTTCACCACATCCTTGCCAACATTTGTCGTTTCCTGACTTGTTAATTTTCTCTGCATCCTCGCCAACATCTGTCATTTCCTGACTTGTTAATTTTAGACATTATGACTGGTGTGAGGTGGTATCTCATTGTGGTTCTGATTTTATTTCCCTGATGCTGAGTGATGTTGAACATTTTTTCATGTGTCTATTGGCCATTTCGATGCCTTCTTTGGAGAAATGTCTGTTCATGTCTTCTGCTGATTTCTTGATTGGATTATTTGTTCTTTGGGTGTTGAATTCGATAAGTTCTTTATAAATTTTGGATACTAGCCCTTTATCTGGTAAGACATTTGCAAATATCTTCTCCCATTCTGTCAGTTGTCTTTTGGTTTTGTCGACTGTTTCCTTTGCTGTGCAAAAGCTTTTTATCTTGATGAAGTCCCAATAGTTCATTTTGCCCTTGCTTCCCTTGCCTTTGGAGATGTGTCTAGCCAGAAGTTGCTGTGGTTAAGAAAGAGGTTACTACCTGTATTCTCCTCTAGGATTTTGATGGATTCCTGTCTCACATTTAGGTCTTTCATCCATTTTGAGTCTATTTTTGTGTATGGTGTAAGAAAATGGCCCGTTTTCATTCTTCTGCATGTGGCTGTCCAATTTTCCCAACACCATTTGTTGAAGAGACTGTCTTTTTTCCATTGGATATTCTTTCCTGCTTTGTTGAAGATTAGTTGACCATAGAGTTGAGGGTCCATTTCTGGGCTCTCTATTCTGTTCCACTGATCTATGTGTTTGTTTTTGTGCCAGTACCATGTTGTCTTGATGATTACAGCTTTGTAATATAACTTAAAGTCTGGAATTGTGATGCCCCAGCTTTGGCTTTTTTTTCATCATTCCTTTGGCTATTCAGGGTCTTTTCTGGTTCCATACAAATTTTAGGATTATTTGTTCCAGCTCTGTGAAAAAAGTTGATGGGCATTTTGATAGCAATTGCATTGAATGTATAGATTGCTCTAGGCAACACAGACATTTTAACAATATTTATTCTTCCAATCCATGAGCATGGAATGTTTTGCCATTTCTTTGTGTCTTCCTCAATTTCTTTCATGAGTGTTCTCTAGTTTTCAGAGTATAGATCCTTTACCTCTTTGGTCAGGTTTATTCTTCAGTATCTTCTGGGTTTTGGTGCAATTATAAATGGGATCGAGTCCTTAATTTCTTTCTTTTGTCTCATTGTTAGTGTATAGAAATGCAACTGATTTCTGTACATTGATTTATATTCTGCCACTTTGCTGAATTCCTGTATGAGTTCTAGCAATTTTGGGGTGGAGTCTTTTGGGTTTTCCACATAGAGTATCATGTCATCTGCAAAAAGTGAGATTTTGACTTCTTCTTTGCCTGTTTGGGAGCCTTTTATTTCTTTTTGTTGTCTGATTGCTGAGGCTAGGACTAGTAGTACTATGTTGAATGCAGTGGTGAGAGTGGACATCCCTGTCGTGTTCCTGAGCTTAGGGAAAAAAGCTCTCAGTTTTTCCCTATTGAGAATGATATTCGCTGTGGGCTTTTCACATATGGCTTTTATAACATTGGGGTATGTTCCCTCTATCCCTACACTGTGGAGAATTTTAATCAAGAAAGGATGCTGTAGGGTCGCCTGGGTGGCTCAGTCGTTAAGCGGCTGCCTTCGGCTCAGGTCATGGTCCCAGGGTCCTGGGATCGAGCCCCGCATCGGGCTCGCTGCTCAGTGGGAAGCCTGCTTCTCCCTCTCCCACTCCCCCTGCTTGTGTTCCCTCTCTCGCTGTGTCTCTCTCTGTCAAATAAATAAAATCTTAAAAAAAAAAAAAAAAAGAAAGGATGCTGTATTTTGTCACATGCTTTTTCTGCATCTATTGAGAGGATCATATGGTTCTTGTCCTTTCTTTTATTAACGTAGTGTATCACCTTGATTGGTATGCAAATGTGGAACCACCCCTGCACCCAGGAATAAATCCCACTTTGTCGTGGTGAATAATCCTTTTAATGGACTGTTGGATCCTGTTGGCTGGTATCTTGGTGAGAATTTTTGCATCCATGTTCATCAGGGATATTGGTCTGTAATTCTCCCTTTTGGTGGGGTCTTTGTCGGGTTTGGGATCAAGGTAATGCTGGCTTCATGAAACGAGTTTGGAAGTTTTCCTTCCATTTCTATTTTTTGAAACAGCTTCAGAAATATAGGTATCAATTCTTCTTTAAATGTTTGGTAGAATTCCCCTGGGAAGCCGTCCAGCCCTGGACTCTTGTTTGTGGGAGATTTTTGATTACTGCTTCAATTTCCTTGCTGTATATGGGTCTGTTCAGGTTTTCTATTTCTTCCTGTTTCAGTTTTGGTAGTTTATAAGTTTCTAGGAATGCATCCATTTCTTCCAGATTGCCTTATTTGTTGGCATATAGTTGCTCATAATATGTTTTTATAATTGTTTGTATTTCTTCAGTGTTGTGATCTTTCCTCTTTCATTCATGATTTTATTAATTTGGGTCCTTTCTCTTTTCTTGTTGGTAAGTCTGGTCAGGGTTTTATCGATCTTATTCTTTCAAAGAAACTGTTCCTAATTTCCTTGATCTGTTCCCCTGTTTTTTGGGTTTTTTTATTTCTATATCATTGATTTCTGCTCTAATCTTCATTAATTCTTTCTCCTGCTTGGTTTAGGCTTTATTTGTGTTCTTCCTCCAGCTCATTTAGGTGTAAGGTTAGGTTGTGTATTTGAGACCTTCCTTGTTTCTTGAGAAAGGCTTGTATTGCTATATACTTCCCTCTTAGGACTGCCTTTGCTGCATCCCAAAGGTTTTGAACAGTTGTGTTTTCATTTGCATTTGTTTCCATGAATTTTTTACAATCTTCTTTAATTTCCTGGTTGATCCATTTATTCTTTAGTAGGATTTTTTTTTTAACCTCCATGCATTTGTTTTCCTTCCAAATTTCCTCTTGTGACTCAGTTCAAGTTTTAAAGCATTGTGGTATGAAAATATGCAGGGAATAATTCCAGTCTTTTGGTACCAGTTGAGACCTGATTTGTGACCCAGTATTGTGATCTATTCTGGAGAATGGTCCATATGCACTCGAGAAGAATGTGTATTCTGTTGCTTTAGGATGGAATGCTCTGAATATATCTGTGAAGTCCATCTGGTCCAGTGTGTCATTCAAAGCCCTTGTTTCCTTGTTGATCTTCTGCTTGGATTATCTGTTCATTGCTGTGAGTGGGGTATTAAAGTCCCCTACTATTACTGTATTATTATCAATGTGTTTCTTTAATTTTGTTATGAATTGGTTTATATAATTAGCTGCTCTCGTGTTAGGGGCATAAATATTTACAATTGTTAGATCTTCTTTTTGGATAGACCCTTTAAGTATGATACAGTGTCCCTCTTCATCTCTTATTACAGTCTTTGGTTTAAAATCTAATTTGTCTGATGTAAGGATGGCTACCCCAGCATTCTTTTGGTGTCCTTTAGCATGATAAATGGTTCCCCACTCCCTCACTTTCAATCTGGAGGTTTCTTTTGATCTAAAATGAATCTCTTGTAGGCAGCATATCAATGGGTCTTACTTTTTTTTTTTTAAAGTATATTTTGCAATTCTTTTTTTTTAAAGATTTTTTATTTATTTATTTGACAGAGAGAGACATAGCGAGAGTAGGAACACAAGCAGGGGGAGTGGGAGAGGGAGAAGGAGGCTTCCCGCGGAGCAGGGAGCCCGATGTGGGACTCGATCCCAGGACCCTGGGATCATGACCTGAGCCGAAGGCAGACACTTAACGGCTGAGCCACCCAGGCACCCTTGCTTTTTTAATCCAATCTGATACCCTGTGTCTTTTGATTGGAGGATTTAGCCCATTTACATTCAGAGTAATTTTTTTTTAAGATTTTATTTATTTATTTGAGACAGAGAGAATGAGATAGAGAGAGCATGAGAGGGAGGAGGGTCAGAGGGAGAAGCAGACTCCCTGCGGAGCAGGGAGCCCGATGCAGGACTCGATCCCGGGACTCCAGGATCATGACCTGAGCCGAAGGCAGTCACTTAACCGACTGAGCCACCCAGGCGCCCCTACATTCAGAGTAATTATTGAAAGATATGAATTTAGTGCCGTTATATTACCTGTAAAGTCACTGTTTTTGTATATTGTCTCTGTTCCTTTCTGGTCTATGTTACTCTTGGGCTCTCTCTTCACTTAAAGGATCCCCTTTAATATTTCTTGCAGGGCTGGTTTAGTGATCAAAAATTCTTTTAGTTTCTGTTTGTCCTGGAAGCTCTTTATCTCTCCTATTCTTTTTTTTTTTTTAAGATTTTATTTATTTGAGAGAGTGAGAGAGAGAGAGCACAAGATGGGGGAGGGTCCAAGGGAGAAGCAGACTCCCTGCTGAGCAGGGAGCCCGATGCGGCACTTGATCCTGGGACTTGAGGATCATGACCTGAGCCAAAGTCAGTCACTTAACCAACTGAACCACCCAGGAGCCCCTATCTCTCCTATTTTTAATGACAGCCTTGCTGGATAAAGTATTCTTGGCTGCATATTTTTCTCATTTAGTACCCTGAGGATATCATGCCAGTCCTTTCTGGTCTGCCAGGTCTCTGTGAATAGGTCTGTTGCCAGCCTTATATTTCTACCTCTGTAGGTTGAGGACCTCTTGTTCCAAGCTGCTTTCAGGATTTTCTCTTTGTTTCTGAAATTTGCAAGCTTTGCTATTATATGTCTAGGTGTTGACTTATTTTTACTGATTTTTGAGGGGGATTCTCTGTGCCTCCTGGACTTGAATGTTTGTTTCCTTCCCCAGATTAGGGAAGTTCTCGGTTATAATTTGCTCAAACATACCATCTCCCCCCCCACTTTTCTCTTCATCTGGGGCCCCAATTATTCATATTGTTTCACTTTATGGTATTTGTAATCTCTCGAATCCTCCCCTTGTGCTCCAGTAGTTGTTTATCTCTCTTTTCCTCAGTTTCTTTATTCTCCATAATTTTATATGGAGATATATATTCTATATCACTGATTCTCTCCTGCCTCATTTATCCTAGCAGTTAGAGCCTCCAGTTTTGATTGCATCTTCAGTAATACTGTTTTTTCATTTCAACCTGATTAGATTTTAGTTCTTTTATTTCTCCAGAAAGGGATTCTCTAGTGTCTTCTATGCTTTTTTCAAGCCCAGCTAGTATCTTTATAATCGTTATTCTGAACTCTAGTTCTGATATCTTACTTATATCCATACTCATTAGGTCCCTGGCAGTCAGTACTGACCCAGGTTCTTTTTTTTTTTTTTTTAAGATTTTATTTATTTATTTGACAGAGAGAGACACAGCAAGAGAGGGAACACAAGCAGGGGGAGCAGGAGAGGGAGAAGCAGGCTTCCCACAGAGCAGGGAGCCTGATGCGGGGTTCGATCCCAGGACCCTGGGACCATGACCTGAGCCGAAGGCAGACGCTTAACAACTGAGCCACCCAGGCTCCTGCCATGTTCTTTTTTTTGAGGTGAGTTTTTCAATCTTGTCATTCTATCCAGAGAGGAATAGATGAATGAGAGAACGAAATACTAAAATGGTAACAATGACCCCAGAGAAATATACACTAAACAAATCAGAAGAGACCCCCTAAATAAATAAATAAATAAATAAATAAATAAAATAAAATAAAAAGAATATAATCAGACAGGTGAACAGAACAGAGCAATACACTGGATCCTGGGTGTATTTTGGTCTGTTTGTTAGAAGAAACTACACCTCAGAATTGTAAAGAAAGAAAAACTTATATATATACAAAAATAAAATACATTGAAAGGATACAATGTAACTGTAAAAATGAAAATTAAAGAAGACTTTAAAAAAGAGTAGATAAAATAAATTGGTTGAAAAGGAAAGAGAAAAAAAATTGAAATTAAAAGACTAAAGAATCATGAGAAAAAAACCCCATGAATTCTATATACTATTTTCCCCTAGCGCTAGAGTTTTGTAGTTCTCAATGATTGGTAGACTTGGTCTTGGCCGGATGTTCTTGCTGATCTTCTGGGGGAGGGGCCTGTTGCGTTGATTCTTAAGTGTCTTTGCCGGAGGCGGAATTGCCCCGCCCTTGCCAGGTCTGGGCTAAGCAATCTGCTCAGGTTTGCTCCCGGTAGCTTTTGTTCCCTGAAGGCTTTCTGCACAGCTTTAGAGGACAAGAATGAAAACGGCGGCCTCCCAATCACTAGCCCTAGAGCTGGTTTCCCTGCTCTGATGCCTGGGAGCTCTGCTGCACTCAGGTACCCCTGATCTTTCTGTGACTCGGAGGATCCCAAGACCACACTGTCTCGCCTGGGATTCCACCCTGCTTCACCCACTGAGCACCTTTCAGGCAGGGACATCCTTCACTGGAGCAGACTTCTAAAAGTTCTGAGCTTACGCTCCCCTGCTGTATCACTTTCCAGTAGCCAGCTTACAGAGGCTCCCTTCCCCCGTGGTTTATCTTCCCATATATCACCTCAGATTCATTTCTCCACACCTCCTACCTTGCAGAAAGTGGTCGCTTTTCTGTTTGTAGAATTGCAGCAATTTTCTCTTAGATCTCTGGTTGAGTACACAGGTGTTCAGAATGATTCGATAGCTATCTACCTGAATTCCTGGGACCAGACAAAACTAAGGTCTCCTACTCCTCCACCATCTTGGACTCTCTCCTGAAAAAGATTTCTTAAATAGGACACAAAAAGTGCACTAATCATGAAAGAAAAGATTGATAAGATGGACCAAACTATACTAATAACATCTGTTCACTAAAGATACCATTAAGAAGGTGAAAAGGCAAGCCAAAGGATTTATATCCAGAATATATAGAGAACTCTTTCAGTGGCACCTGGCTGGCTCAGTCAATAGAGCATGTGACTCTTGATCTCAGGGTTGTGAGTTTGAGCCCCAAGTTGGGGGCAGAGTTTACTTAAAAAAGTTAAAAAAAAATTTTTTTTTCAGATCAGTAAGACAAAATACAGACAAGCTACTTTAAAAGGGATAAATGTTTGAACAGATTACACAAAATGACTACTGATACATGAAAATACTGAAACTCATTAGCAATCAATGAAATTAAAATGAAAACAATAAAAAGCACTGTACACTTCTACCAGAATGACTAAAATTACAAAAGCTGACAATATCAACTACTGGCAAGGATGTGGGGCTAGTGGGAACTCTCATAGATTGATGGTGGGGATGTAAATTGGATGACCACGCTGGAAAACTCTTTGGCAGTATATCCAATTGAATATACACACACCGTAAGATCCAGCAATGTTACTCCTAAATATATGCCCTGCAGGAATGTGTACAAAAAGACACCAAAAGACATGTACAGAAAGTATTCATCTTAGTCCCAAACTGGATACAACCCAAAAGTAGAATTGAGAAATCAACTGTGGCGTATTCATACAATTGAACACTATTGACAAAAATGAATGAACTGCAACTATATTCAACCACATGGATGAATTTCCATACAAACATAATGTTTCACAAGATACAAAAGAACATGTGTGGTATGATTTTATTTACATACTGCTCAAAAACGGGCAAAACTAATCCTTTAACATTTTTTTACTTTTTACTGGATTATAACTTAAGTAGAGAAAATGCACGAATCTTAAATGTACAGGATAATTTTTACATTAGTAAGCACTATGATAACTATCACCCAGATCAAGATATAGAACATTTTCAATACCCCAGCAGTCATATCCTTCACCCAGATGACAACTTCCACCATTAACCACTATTCTGCCCTATTTGTACCAAGAACTAGTTTTTCATCTATTGCTATTTCTTGACCTGGTTGTTGATTACATAGATGTGGTCACTTTTTATTATTCATCAATCTGTACACTTAGAATTTATGCACTTCTCTGTATGTTTGTTATATTTAAATAAAAACTTTTAAAAATTTAATGATTCTATGACCTATGGTCCCTCAAAACCTGCATAGTGACTAGAATCTTATTCAGACATATTCTAAGCACTTGTTTCTTCTATTTCTGCTACTATAGGCATATTTCATGATTTTATGACTATTATCATGTTATGAATCTGTCTATTTAAACAAGAGACTCACATTAAAATAGGAAGGGGGACCTTCCTATTAAAACTACTTACTGTACAGTACTGTAAAAATCATTGCTTCTCTGTGAGGAGAGATGATGAATGCATGAACTGTTTTTTCTCTCTCAGCTTTCCTGGTCTTTTCTTCTAAAGAACAACCTGAAAGCACTCTGAAGAGGTGGGGGTAGGGACTTAACATTGAGCAAACAAAAGCATCTTCTTCGGACCCATTCTTTTAGACTAAGGTATGGCCCCCAGTTTGGTCTTCAGGATGAAAGTCTGACAATAATACCCCAAGGCAGAATCCCTTATCGCGTCTAGTGGTATTGTTCATGTTGAGTTCATTTGTTTCACGCTGGGACTACCTGTAATTCTGTCTGCTGTTTTCTGAGAAAACTTACAGAAGGTGTGGATATGAATGATTATTAAAATTGGAGTTTTATGTAGGAATAGACTTTTTGTTGTTTTTATCTCTTCCCCTGCCCTCCTTGTGTTGCACAACTTTCCCATTAAGATATTATCAAGTTGTTGTTATGGCTAATATTAAAGGATATTATTTTTATATGAGTTAGTTCCAATTTGATCTCCATTTCATAAAATTACGACAAAATGAATTGATGGCTTTAAAAAAAATAATCCCTTGTAGAAACAATTAGTTTGGGATATTGTGTCTCCACTATTAGGTAGAATTTTATTTTTTGAAAAATTAGAAGCAGTTAATTGCACTCAAATTATGACCCTCCTGAGGAAAGTACTTTGCAGACTAGAATTATTAGTCCCACTTCATAAATGAAAAAGCAAGCATTGCAGAAATTTAATGCTCTGTGTAGAATTAGAGCCAGGAATGAGGCTTAGGTTTTCTGGTTCTGTTCTTGCACCAAACCATCTGACCACAGACAACACCTAGGAGTTAGCTGAGGATATGGGAATTTGTCAGGATAACCTTAATAAATGAATATGCAATAGTAAGAGAGAATCTCCAATCTATGCAATCCTCTTTTACATTTAATTTATGAAATGCTATTTAATATATACTGTCACTAAGCTATGAAACCTTACAAAATCAGTCTCAGCTGCTAACCCCTGTCGCTTAAGCTAGAAACCTGGGAGTCTTTCTTGACTCCTGCCTTTCTCATGTCCAATTGAGCTTGAAGTTCCATCAGTTACTTTTTTTTTCTTTTAAAATAATTTCAGGTTTGCAAGAATAGGGCAAAGATAGTTCTTCCTTGAACCATTTGAGTGTAAATTGCTGACATGGCTCTCTAACACCCCCACAACACCCCCCGGAGATGCGTTCGAGTTGTTGTGTGCACCCATAGTCGATTCCTTCTCATTCCTGAGTAGAATTCCATGTGCCATAATTGGTTTGCCTGTTGAAAGACACCTGGATTTTTCTAGGTTTTGGCTATAGTAAATAAAGCTGCTATAACATTTGTGTACAGGTTTTTGTGTGAACGTTAGTTTTCCTTTCTCTGGGATAAAAGTCTAGGAGGGCAGTTGCTGGATTGAATGGTAGTTGCATGTTTAATTTTATAAGAAACTGCCAAAGTGTTTTCCAGAGTGGCTGTTATCATTTTATATTCCCACCAGCAATGTGCGAGTGATCCAGTTTCTCCATGCACTTGCCAGCATTTGGTGCTGTCACTATATTGCATTTTGGTTATCCTAATAGGTGTGTAGTGACATCTCATTGTGGTTTCAGTTTGCATTTCTTTAATGGCCAATGATGTTGAACCTCGATTCGTGTACTCATTCGCCTTCCGAATATTCTCTTTGATGAAATGTCTGTTCATGTCTTGTGCCCACGTTCTGATCTACGCAGTCCTCTTTCACATTACATTTATGAAATCACATTTAACATATACTTTAAGATATGAAACCTTATATTCTCAGTCTCAGCTGGTAACCCCTATTCACCCAAGCTAGAAACTTGGGTATCATTCTTGACTCCTGCCTCTTTCATATGTCACTCCTGTCTCATGTTCTTTTTTTTTTTTTTAAGATTTTATTTATTTATTTGAGAGAGAAAGAGAGAGCAAAGCAGGGGGAGGGGGCAAAGGGAGAGGGAGAAGCAGGCTCCCCACCGAACGAGGAGCCCAACGCAGGACTCTATCCTAGGACCCCAGGATCATGATTTGAGCTAAAGATAGATGCTTAACCGACTGAGCCACCAGGTGCCCCCTGTCTCACATTCTAATTGGATTGTTTATATTTTTACTGTTGAGCCTTGAGTATGCTTTACATATTCCAGATACTAGTCCTTTGTCAGATTAAAGGCTTGGAGATATTTTCGTCTAGTCTGTAGCTTGTTTCTTCATCCTCTTAACAGAGTTTTTTAGAGCAAAATTCTTTTATTTTGATGAGGTCCAATTTATCAATTTTTCTTTTTATAGATCATACTTTTGGTGTCAAGTCTAAGAACTCTTTCCCTAGCCTGAGAGCCCCAAAACTTTCTTTTTTTTTTCTAAAAGTTTTATATTTTACATTTAAGTCCAGGGTCCATTTTGTGTTAAATTTGGTAGAAGGTGTGAGGTTTAGGTAGGTTAATTTTTTTTTTCCCTGTATGGATGTCCGATTGCTCCAGCATTATTTGTTGAAAAGGCTATCCGTCCTCCACTGAATAGCTTTTATACCTTCATCAAAAATCAGTTGGGCATTCTTGTGTGGCTCTACTTTTGGGTTCTCTATTCTGTTCCGTTGATCTACATGACTGTCCCTCCACCAGCACCTCACTCTGTAGATCACTGGCTAAATAGTAGACCTTAATATTGGATACAGTGATTCTTCTCAGTTGATTCTTACTTTTTTTTTTTAATATTTTTATTTATTTATTTGACAGAGAGAGACACAGCGAGAGAGGGAACACAAGCAGGGGGAGTGGGAGAGGGAGAGGCAGGCCTCCTGTCGAGAAGGGAGCCCGACGTGGGGCTTGATCCCAGGACCCTGGGATCATGACCTGAGCTGAAGGCAGACGCTTAACGACTGAGCCACTCAGGTGATTCTTACTTTTTAAGATTGTTTGAACTGTTCTGGGGCCTCTTTCCAGATAACTTTTAGAATAAATTTGTCTATGTCTTCAAAAAGCTTTGCTAGGATTCTTATAGAAATTGCATGGGTAAATTTAGGGAGTGTTCACATGCTTGCTATATTGAGTTTCCAGTGCATGACATGATATGTTTCTCCATTTATTTAGTTTTTTTTTCTTTCACCAGCATTTTGTAATTCTCAGCATACAGATCCTGTACACATTTTGTAAATTTATATCTCAGTATTTCATTTTCTTTGGAGTGATTATAAATAGTATTGTTTTAAGTTTCATTTTCCACATGTTTGTTGTTAGCATATAGAAATTCAATCAGTCTTCATGTATTGATTTTGTATCCTGTGACCTTGCTGAACTTACTGTTTCTGGGAGGTTTTGTGTGTGTGTGTGTGTGTTGTTTTTGTTTGTGTTTTGTAGCTTCTTTGGGATTTTCTACTTAGATAGTCATGTCATCTACAAATTGGGACAGTTTTATTTTTTTACTTTCTAGTCTGCCTTTGTCTCTTTCTTTCCTTCTTCCTTCCTTTCTTTTTTTTTTTTGGACTCATTGCATTGACTACAACTTTCAGTACTATGTTGAATGAAAGTAATGAGAGAAACTCCCTGTCTTGGAGGGAAAGCATTCAGTATTTTACCATTAAGTATGACATTAGTTGTAGGTTTTTTTGTAAATGCTCTTTTCCAACTTGGGGAACTTCATTCTATTCCAGTTTGCTGAGAGGTTTTTTTTGTCTTTTTTTTTTTAATGAGTGTTGGATTGTGTTAAGTTCTTTTGTTCTATCAATTGATATGATCATATGACTTTAGTTTGTGGATATGGTGGATTGCACTGATTTTTTTTTTAAGATTTATTCATTTCAGAGAGAGAGAGAGTAGGGGGAGGGGCAGAGGGAGAAGAGAATCCCAAGCAGACTCCCCGCTGAGCATGGAGCCTGATGTGGGGCTTGACCCCACGACCCCATGACCCTGAGACCATGACCTGAGCTGAATCCAAGAGCCGGTCGCTCAACCAACTGAACCACCCAGGCACCCCTGCATTGACTGTTTTTAAGCACGTTGAACCAGCCTTCTATACCTGGAATAACTCCCACTTGGCTATGGTGTACAATTTTTTTACATGTTGCTGGATTAGGTTTATTAATATTTTGTGGGGGATTTTTGTATCTAAATGAGATATTGTGGGATATTGGTCTGTAGTTTCCTATTTTTGTACTCTCTTTGGTTTTGGTATCAGGGTAAACTTGCCTCATAAATAAGTTGAGATATGTTCCCTCCTCTTCTATTTTCTGGAAGAGATTACGTAAAATTGGTGGGGTTTTTTTGTTGTTTTTTTTTTATATTTTATTTATTTGAGAGAGAGAGAACAAGCAGGGATGGGGAGGGGCAGAGGCAGAGGGAAAAGCAGACTCTCTGCTGAGCAGGAACCCCAACGTGGGGCTGAATCCCAGGACCCTGAGATCATGATCTGAGCTGAAGGCAGACGATTAACCGACTGAGCCACCCAGATGCCCCAAATTGGTGTTAATTCTTTAAATGTTCTGTTGAATTCTTTAATGGGACCATCTAGAATCAAAGATTTTTGTGAGTGTGGCAGGGGTGGGGGAGGGTAAGGGGGTGGGGTGGGGGGGTGAGCTTTTAAATTACAAATTGAATTTCTTTAATGGCTACAAGACTACTCAAGTTGTCTGTTTTTTCTTGATTGAGTATTGGTAGTTTGTGGTGTTTAAGCAATTTATCCCCTTTTTTTTCTGAGTTGTCAATCTTATAAAAGTAAAGTTGTAGTATTTCTTTATCACCCTTTTAGTAGTTGCGGAATCTGTAGTGATATTCCCTGTTCCATTCTTAATATTGGTAATTCATTTTTTCTTCCCTTTTCCTTATTAGTCTTGCTAAAGATTTATGAACTTTATTGATTTTTTTTCAAAGTTCCAGCTTTTTTTGTTCATTAATTTTCTCCATTCTTTTTCTGTTTCAAATTTGCCGATTTGTGCTCTTATCTTTATTATTTTCTTTCTTCTGCATGCTTTGGGTTTTTCTTTCCTCTTCTCTTTCTAGTTTCTTTTTTTTTTTAATATTTTATTTATTTATTTGACAGAGAGAGACACAGTGAGAGAGGGAACACAAGCAGGGGGAGTGGGAGAGGGAGAACAGGCTTCCCGCCGAGCAGGGAGCCCGATGCGGGGCTCAATCCCAGGACCCTGAGATCATGACCTGAGCCGAAGGCAGATGCTTAATGACTGAGCTACCCAGGTGCCCCTTCTTTCTAATTTCTTGATGTAGGAACTTAGATTATTGATTTGATTAGAAACCTTTTCTTTTTTCCTATGCAAGATTTAATGTTATGAAATTTCCTGATTTCAGCACTGCTTTAGCTGAATTCCACAAATTTTGATATGTTATATTTTCATTTTCATTCAATTATGTGTTTTTGGCTTGAGATTTTCTATTTTACCCATGCATTATTTAGAAGTGTGTTGTTTAATTTCTAAAATGTTTGGAGATTTTCTTGGTATTGATTTTTAGTTTGACTTCATATGGTCAGAGAACATGCTCTGTGTTTTTAACTCTTAAGTTTGTTGAGATTTGTTTTATGGCCAGGGATCTGGTTTCTCTTGGTGAATGTTCTGTAGATATTTGACAAAAATGTGTATTCTGCTGTTGTTGGGTGTTGTATATTAGATTCTGTTGGTTGATTGTATTTCTGCATAAGTAGTTCTATCAATTGTTGAGAATGGAGTGTTGCATTCCCCAACATAATTGTGTTTGTCTATTTCTCCTTTCAGCTCTGTCAGTGTCTGTTTCATATGTTTTGTGGCTTATGTATATTATGAGCTTCATTTGCTTGGTGGATTCACATTTAAGATTGTAATGTCTTCTTGGTGGATTAACACTTATCATTTTACCTTTTATCATTATGTCATGTCCCTTTTTGTCTCTAGTAACTTTCTTTGCTCTAATGTCTACTTTATCTGATATTAATAGAGCCACTCAGACTTTTTTTTTAAGTAGGATCCGCACCCAGCATGGAGCCCAGTGTAGGGCTTGAACTCACAACCCTGAGACCAAGACCTGAGCTGAGATCAAGAGTTGGACACTTAACCAACTGAGCCACTCAGGTGCCCCAGATTTTTTTGATTAATGTTTGCATGATATAACTTTTTCCAGCTTTTACTTTCAACTTATCTATGTCATTGCATTTGAAATGAGGTTTTTTTTGGACAGCACATTATTAGATGATTATTTTTTAATCCACTCTGATTTCTTTAACTGGTATGCTTAAACCATTTATATTTAAGGTAACTATTGATATGTTTTGACTTTTTATAAATTTTCTGCTTGTTTTCTCTATTTCTCATTCCTCTGTTTCTCTCTCTCTCTTTTTTTAAAGATTTTATTTATTTATTTGAAAGAGAGAGCATGAACCGGGGTGGAGGAGGGGCAGAGGGAGAAGCAGACTCCCCACTGAGCAGGGAGCCCTATGCGGGACTTGATCCCAGGACCCTGGAATCCCAGGACCTGAGCAGAAGGCAGATGCTTAACCGACAGCGCCACCGAGGTGCCCCTCCTCTGTTTCTCTTTTTTTGAATACTTTTAAGGATTTCTTCTTGGTTTATTTATAGTGTTTTTAGGTATTGGCTTTGTAGTTTTCTTAATGGTTGTTTTAGGTATTCCAATATACATTCATAATTTATCAAAATCTACTGGTACTGATGTTATTAATCTTTTTTTTTTGACCTCCAGTAGTGGCTTACTACTGTAAACCTGAATTGTCTCTTCCTACCCCTGCATTGAAGATTTGAGCACTTGTGATGGTGTCATTATAGTGAAGCAATCCCACAATAGGAAGCTTTGTGCAGCTCTTGAAGAGGATGTTTCCGAATATTTTCAGAAAAAGACTCAAGATTCCTGTCCTTCCTTATATTTTTTGCTTCTAATGTTTTAGCATTCACTCACTGTTTCACACAGTCACATGGAAAAAGAAGTTCTTGAACCCTGGAGCAAGGGAGGACTGGAACTGGCTTTTTCGGTAACCAAATAGTAGTTGAATATCCACCTGTGTTTCAGGTGTCATTGCATGTATGCCAATTTCCGTATCTTACCTGGAATAGTAATAGGAGGATCTCTGCAGCAGGCATTATGGAGGAAAGGCTGTAGTTGAACTCATAAGGCACATCAGTTTGGTTATTTCTCCATCAGGTTCCAGCAAATGAAGCACTTTTTCTGTAAGCAGCTCTCAACCTGCTGCTAAGCCCTGCTTTGTTGCTGTTGTTTTCTGTGGAGTGCATTAAGGCTTTCTTTCGTTCAAATGCTTTAAAAACATGTAGCAGCTACTATTCCATTTTATCTGAGCATCTTTTATAATAAGTAGAAGAGCATCTAAATCTCTTACAATAGCTTGCTTTTAGCTGAAAAATGATGAGGGGGCCCACCACTGTTTAACCTTTGGCTAGTAATCCTGTATACTATGCTTTACTATAATTACCTTATTGAACATATAGCTAAAGGATGTGGATAAAACATTTAATGTTTGTGATTCCTTCATCATTCTTTACCTTGTTTGTTCCATGCAGTGACAACTGCATGACACCTAAAAGAGTTTCCATTCTATTAGTGTTTCATCAATCAGATCCATTGTGCTATTACTTTTAGGGAGATGCAAAATCATCTCAGCCACCAAGGAAAGTAGGAAAGTTGATTTAATCATTATTTCACAGAGCCATCAAACTTAAAGATGCAATGTTTTCTCCACATGCCCAAATGTCTACATAAACAACACCAAAGGAACACATTCAATAAAAGCACTACCCTTTCTGTGCTCAGCAAATTAAATTCTGGAAAAGATTTTCCAGTACCTTGTTTTTTGAAGAAACTTTATACCTAGGATTTATAGGTTGGGAATCTCAGAAGATTTTTTTACTTTCCCCAGGGAAAATGGTGGAAGTCTGATCGGTGAGATCACAATATTTTTGGCTACTTCATTTTTCTCTAAAAGTTTCCTTTTTAATTAATTAATTAATTTATTTATTCTTGTTTTCAAATTTTTTATTTAAGTTCTAATTAGTTAACACATAACATAATATTGTTTTCAGAAGTAGAATTTAGAGATTCCTCACTTACATACAACACCCAGTGCTTATCACAAGTGCCCTCCTTAATACCCATCACCCATTTAGACCATTCCCTGCCCACCTCCCACCATCAACTCTTAGTTTGTCCTATTGTTAAGAGTCTCCTATGGTTTGTTTCCCTCTCTCTCTTTTTTCCTCCTTCCTATATGTTCATCTCTTTTGTTTCTTAAATTCCACATATGAGTGAAATCATATGGTATTTGTCTTTTTCTGACTGACTTATTTCATTTAGCATAATACACTCTCCCTCCATCCATGTTGCTGCAAATGGCAAGATTTCAATCTTTTTGATGGCTGAGTAATATTTCCATCTTCTTTATCCATTCATCAGTGGATGGACACTTGGGCTCTTTCCATAGTTTGGTTATTGTTGATAGTGCTGCTATAAACATCAGGGTGTATGTACCCCTTCAAATCTGTATTTTTATATCCTTTGGGGAAATACCTAGCAGTACAATTGCTGGATTGTAGGGTAGCTCTATTTTTAAATTTTTTGAGGAACCTCCATACTGTTTTCCAGAGTGGCTGCACCAGTTTGCATTCCCACCAACAGTGCAAGAGGGTTCACCTGTCTCTGCATCCTCGTCAACACTTGTTATTTCTTGTGTTGTTAATTTTAGCCATTCTGACAGGTGCAAGGTGGTATTTCATCATGGTTTTGATTTGTGTTTCCCTGAAGATGAGGGATGTTGAGCATCTTTTCATGCCTCTGTTAGCCATCTGTATGTCTTGTTTGGAAAAATGTCTATTCATGTCTTCTGCCCATTTTTAAACTGGATTATTTGTTTTGTGTGTTGAGTTTGATAAGTTCTTTATAGATTTTGGATACTAGCCCTTTATCAGATGTCATTTGCAAATATCTTCTCCCA